>NC_092772.1:53593955-53602073 GCF_047496795.1 Chiloscyllium punctatum | reverse complement strand
GAGGAGAGGGGAGGGGAGGAGAGGAGAGGAGAGGGGAGGAGAGGGGAGGGGAGGGGAGGGGAGGAGAGGAGAGGAGAGGAGAGGGGAGGAGAGGGGAGTGGAGGGGAGGGTAGGGGAGGAGAGGAGAGGAGAGGAGAGGAGAGGAGAGGAGAGGGGAGGGGAGGGGAGGAGAGGAGAGGGGAGGAGAGGGGAGGGGAGGAGAGGGGGGGAGGAGAGGGAGGGGAGGGAGGGGAGGAGAGGAGAGGGGAGGGGAGGAGAGGAGAGGGAGGGGAGGAGAGGGGAGGGGAGGAGAGGAGAGGGGAGGAGAGGGTAGGGGAGGAGAGGAGAGGGGAGGGGAGGAGAGGGGAGGAGAGGGGAGGAGGGGAGAGGGGAGGGGTGGAGAGGAGAGGGGAGGGGAGGGGAGGGGAGGAGAGGGGAGGAGGGGAGAGGAGAGGGGAGGGGGGGAGGGGAGGAGGGGAGAGGGGAGGGGTGGAGGAGGAGGGGAGGAGGGGAGAGGGGAGGAGGGGAGAGGGGAGGGGAGGGGAGGAGAGGGGAGGAGGGGAGGGGGAGGAGGGGAGAGGAGAGGAGAGGGGAGGAGGGGAGAGGAGAGGAGAGGGGAGGGGAGGAGAGGGGAGGGGAGGAGAGGGGAGGAGTGGGGAGGAGTGGAGAGGGGAGGAGAGGGGAGGAGAGGAGAGGAGAGGAGAGGGGAGGAGGGGAGAGGAGAGGGGAGGAGGGGAGAGGAGAGGGGAGGAGAGGGGAGGAGGGGAGGGGGAGGAGGGGAGAGGAGAGGAGAGGGGAGGAGGGAGAGGGGGGGAGAGGGGAGGGGAGGAGAGGAGAGGAGAGGGGAGGAGAGGGGAGGAGAGGAGAGGGAGGGGAGGGGAGGGGAGGGGAGAGGAGGGGAGAGGAGGGGAGAGGAGAAGAGAGGGGAGGAGAGGGGAGAGGAGGGGAGAGGAGGGGAGAGGAGGGGAGAGGGGAGGAGAGGGGGAGCTGTCTGGTTTGCACTGGGATAGGAGCTTCCAGCAATATTACTTGCGTGTCAATGGCACCCATCTCAGAAAATCGTTCATAGTTCACAGTGAAGACATATTCCCGGGTGGATGAGGATCAGCCAAGGGCTGGTCAGGATAGGGTCAGATCAAAAGGAAATGTGACAACCTGTCAGAGATTGGTGGCAAGTGAGAGGATTGGAATAGTTTAAAGATCACCAAACAGAGACAATAAAGGGAGAGAAGAAACTTTGAAGGTAAACTTACACGTAGCATCAAGATGGACAGCAAGGGTATTTTTTAATATATTTAAAAAGGAAGCAGAGAACCAAAGTGAAGACACACTCCTTAAAAAATGAGGCTGGCTGGGTTCAGTGTAGAGGAAGCTTCACTCTGTATCTAACCCCGTGTTGTCCCTGTCCTGGGAGTGTTTGATGGGGAACAGTGTAGAGGAAGCTTTACTCTGTATCTAACCCCGTGCTGTCCCTGTCCTGGGAGTGTTTGATGAGGACAGGGTAGAAAGAACTTTACTCTGTATCTAACCCTGTGCTGTCCCTGTCCTGGGAGTGTTTGATGAGGGGCTCAGTGTAGAGGGAGTTTTACTCGGTATCTAACCTTGTCCGAAGAGAGTGTCCATCAGCACAGTGTGGCTGGGTGTTTACTCATTCCTTGAAGAGGTCCTGTCTCTGTGTGAAATGGTACAGTGAGCCAAATCATTTAAGATGCTGTGTGCAGTGTGGAAAGTGTACTGTGAGTCTGTCCCTGGCTGCGGTGAACGTCCAAACCTCTCATGTTGCTGGGTTTGATACAATGAGACATTGTCGAGGGTAGCAACCACTCACAGTATCAAGAAACAAAAGGAGTCTCTTTGAAAGCAGGGACAAAGGTTACTTTGTGTTGCAGCAGGATTGTGAAACAGCAATGATTTATTTGGATCTTCATCTAAGGTCTGATGCAATGTGACAAACAGATGAAAGAATTCACTTGGAGTCACGGAGGGAGCAGAGGCAGTGTTTGGGGGAACGGAAGAATTTCGCATTCACAATCTACAGGGAAGAATGTGATTACTTTAGACTGCAATGATCAGGAACGTGGTGTGAATGTTAGGCTAATCAATCACAGCCATCCAGAATATAGGTGGAAAACTGAGGAAGGAGCAGCGATCTGAAAGCTAGTGCTTCCAAATAAACCTGTTAGGCTCTAACCTGGTGTTGGGTGATTTATAATCTCGTCTGTCCAAATACTGTACACAGTTTTTGATATTCTTGATGAGATTAGATTCCCGACAGTGTGGAAACAGGCCCTTCGGCCCAACTAGTCCACACTGACCCTCCAAAGGGAAACCCGCCCAGACCCATTCCCCATATTCACTCCTGACTAATGCATCCATGGGATCATTTCCATCGCCAATCCACCCTGACCTGGACTGTGAGAGCAAACCCACGCAGACACTGGGGGGAGAATGTACACAAACTCCACACAGACAGTCGCCCGAGGCTGGAATCGAACCCAATCCCTGGTGGTGTGAGGCAGCAGTGCCAACCACTCAGCCACCGTGCCACCCCCGAAAAACTGATGTTTCAACATCAGGAATTGTTAAGGTGACCTTGCAAGGTAGTGAACAAAGTTAGAAGAATGTTAGCATTCATGATGAAGGGAGTTGGATAGGAGCATCTTCAACCCTGAAGGGACATGACAGGGTGGATGTGGATTCTCTCTCTCTCTCTCTCCCCAAGTTTAGCCAGTGGTGTTGCTGTCAAAAAAAGGAAGCTCACTTGCAGAAGCCCGAATCTGAAGCTCAGGACTAATCCCAGATAATCCAGTTCATCCAATGTAGCTGGGAGAGAGTGAGGACTGCAGATGCTGGAGGTCGGAGTCGAGAGAGTGTCGCTGGAAAAGTGCAGCAGGTCAGGCAGCATCCGGGGAGCAGGAGAATCGACGTTTCGGGCATAAGCCCTTCATCAGGAACCACACATTCCTGCCACATTCCTGATGAAGGGTTTATGCCCGAAACGTCGATTCTCCTGCTCCCCGGATGCTGCCTGACCTGCTGTGTTTTTCCAACATCACAATTTTTGACTCATCCAATGCAAGACTATTGCCCCAACGTTTTATCATGTGATTTAGGGAAGGATTTATTTTCCCCCTGACGCAATTCTAATGTTTTAATTCATTTGAGACTTTGGAGAAGATTTGTAGTTCAGGTCAGGGGTCAGATTGTAAGTTTGCTCGCTGAGCTGGTGGTGTTTAATAGGTATGTCTCTTTGAGAGCCACAGAATTCAAGAGTCATAGAGCTGTACAAGATAGATACTGACCCTTCGGCCCAACTCGTCCATGTTAACCCAGGATATCCCAACCCAATCTGGACCCATTTGCCAGCACCCGGCCCATATCCCTCTAAGATGAAAGTGGGTACTGCAGATACTGCAGATTAGAATTAAGATTAGAGAGATGCTGGAGAGTCAGACTCTGAGAGTGTGGTGCTGGAAAAGCACAGCAGGTCAGGCAGCATCCGAGGAGCAGGAGAATTGACGTCTCGGGCAAAAGCCCTTCATCAGGAATGCTGATGAAGGACTCCTGCCTGAAACGTCGATTTTCCATATCCCTCCAAACCCTTCCTATTCATATACCCATCCAGCCGCCTTTTCAATGTTGTCATTGTACCAGCCTCCATCACTTCCTCTGGCAGCTCATTCCATACACGTACCACCCTCTGCGTGAAAAAGTTGCCCCTTAGGTCTCTTTTATATCTTTCCCCTCTCACCCTAAACCTATGCCCCTCTAGTTCTGGACTCCCCAACCCCAGGGGAAAAGACTTTGTCTATTTACCCTATCCATGCCCCTCATGATTTTGTAAACCTCTATAAGGTCACCCCTCACCCTCCGACGCTCCAGGGAAAACAGCCCCAGCCTGTTCAGCCTCTCCCTGTAGCTCAGATCCTCCAACCCTGGCAACATCCTTGTAAATCTTTTCTGAACCCTTTCAAGTTTCACAACATCTTTCCGATGGGAAGGAGACCAGAATTGCACGCAATATTCCAACAGTGGCCGAACCAATGTCCTGTACAGCCGCAACATGACCTCCCAACCCCTGTACTCAATACTCTGACCAATAAAGGAAAGCATACCAAACGCTGCCTTCACTATCCTATCTACCTGAGACTCACACTCCCTTGTTGTGTTCTTGCCGCTCATAGACTCACCCTTCCATTAACTTGACTAACATTGCTGCTTCTCAAACAACCAAATGGGATCAGGGATTGGGAGATGGTTTCCCTGAGTTAGGGGACCCCTCTTTTGAATATGTCGTGACTGACCGAGGGAGGGGGTGGAATTAAGGAGGGGGGGGGGCTCACTCAGGAGTTTCGGTGGGTGTTGGGGGGGGGGGGGGTGGAGCTGGGATCACAGTAGACCAGAAATGCTGACCTGGGAGCAGGTCATGACCCAACCTATCTGGTTTGGTAACTCCCTGCCCCCCCCTCGAGCTCGGAGATTTTATCCTAGGGCGACTCTCCTCCTGCACTGGGATTTTGCCCATCAATACCAGCCCCATTTCACACTTGCACTTGGTGGGCGAGAAACTAGCAGCAGGCCATTCAGCCCCTTCTAGCCTGCTGCACCATTCCATATCATCACAGCTGATCATCCACCTCAGTCCCCTGTTCCCATTCCCAACCCTTTCCCTATATGCCCCTCGATCATTCCAAACTTAAGGATTAAATCCCCGCCTTCAATGATTTTGGCCTGGTTTTCTGTTGGTTGGAATCCCTCCTCCTGGCTGCTCACTCTCTGGGTGATCACATTTCTCCTCATCTCAGTCTGACCCTGTATCCTCAGACCCTGACCTTTCCCCGCGACCCCCCCCCTCCAGCTGGTTCAGAACTCCCCCGGGAACATCCTTCCTGCGTTTACATCCTCCCTCAGATAAGGAGACCCAAAAGTGCAACTCCAGGGCTGGTCTCAGAGACAGCCGAGAGGCTGTGTTCCGAACATACAATGGGCAGAGAGAAAACACAAACCAGTCAGCATTGGAAAGGATTGTTTTAATTGAATTCATTAGACCCCTCCAGCCCTTAAGGAGTAATGTTACAGCCACTTTCACAGAGAAAATCCACAAAGAAGAAAGTTATCTCCATCCCCAGATAATCACCTCGATATTAAAGCAGAGTTTCCCTTGATCAGGTTTTGTTTTATTAATTTGGCAGAGAGATTTCCTCAGTGTACAACCAGAAATATTCCACACTCAGTTACAGCATGCAAACGTAGATCAGATTTACTATATCGCTCCGAATAAGGCAGGGGGGAGAAATGTTTCCATTACTTTTCGGATGTTTAGCACAGCGCAGTGTGGAAGCAACTTTTCTGACTGGTTGAAGTATCATAAGACACAGTTACAAAGTAGTTAACACAGAGGGGGACGGAGGGAGGGATTGTCTCATCATGTTTACAGAGAGAGAGAGAGAGAGGGGGGTATCATGTCTCTGTATTTACAATGTAGTTAACTTGGGAAGAGAGGGGGAGTTGGCTCATGGTGTTTAGGATGTAGTTAACACGGGGAGAGTGGGAGAGAGGGAATCCTGTCACCGTGTTTCCGATGTAGAGAGAAGGGAGAGGGGGGTTTTGGGGGAGTCGCCCCATCTCCTCGGGTAGTGAAACACAAGTTGTTGCGAGGGGCCATCTGAACTGGCCAGAGCTTAACGACTCAAAAGGACAGGAACCTACAAGCACAACGACTCCGCGGGTAACCTCAGCAGACCCTCCCACCCTGGTGGAATAGTGGCTGAGTGAGGCGGGCACAGAGAGGGGGACGTGGGAGCGACGGCTGGAAAAACGGGGGTTAGCCGGGAATGGGCTCTGAGTGCGGAGAGAGGGGAGAGCAGAGAGACCGAGAGGGGAGAGAGAGAGAGACAGACAGACAGAGCGGGAACAGGGAGAACGGGACAATTAGGGAGAATACAGTGAGAATGGAATGCACAGGGAGTGTGGTGAGCAGGGAGGTTGGCGGAACAGGGAGAGGGGAGAGATGGAAGGATTATAATGGAGAAGGGAGCTAGAGTGATTATGGGAGGGGGAGCTGGAGTGATTATGGGAGGGGGGAGTTGGGAGTCTCCATGAGGTCTCCCTCCAGACTAGGGGATGGGTTGAGTTTCTGGTGGAGGTAGTCGATGAGATCAGAGAAGCGTCGGGAGACGGTCTGCGCCTCAGCCTGGAACCAGTCGCGGATTTCCTCCATCTTGCGTTGGAAGTTCTCGCGGGCGTCGGCGGCGTTGCTGGAGATGTGTTCCTGCAGCGCTTCGGCCTTGGACCTGACCTCCTCGGCTTGCTGGGCCACGGACTGGTGGATGCTCTTCAGGTGCTGGCTGACCTTCTTCTCCACCGCTTGGCCGTACGGGGCGGCCATGTCGTGAAGGTCACTGAGGGTACGGTTCTGATGGTTTCGAAGCTCCTCGGCGTACTCCTGGAACTTGGCGCGGATGGTGGCCTGGTCGCGGTTGAGCCTCTTGCGGTACTTGCGGAGATACAAGCCAACGGTTTGACGCCACTCTGTCAGGTGTTGCTTGGTGACCAGTTTGACCTCGTCCATGTAGACCAACATGTTGGAGCGCATCTCCTCCAGGTCCTGGTGCAGACGATCCTTCGCCTCCTGCAGGTCAGAGCCCAACTGCTCGGCGTAGGGTCCCAACTCAGACTGAAGGCCTGTTCCCGAGGTCTCCAGCTCAGACATGCAGTCGGAGATCATGGCACTGTGAAACACCGGGGAACACAGGATTAACGACTCCAACGGGGAAGGGACAGCACAGAGCATAGACCTCGCGGACAGGGTGAGAGAAAGCCAGCCAGAAACACAACAACAGACAGGGAGAGTCTCTTCGCAAGCTCAACAGAAACAACACTCTTGGTTGCCAACAATATGATGTTAGGAGGGTAAGAAGAGGCCAAACAAATTCAATAACTCATTCCCCAGCAACTTCCAGGAAATCACGGCAGTGCCAAGATGGGTGATTGGATTTTGAGGCATGGGGGTGGGGTGACTGAACAAGGAAAATAAGGAGCTGAAAATGGTGGGAGCGCAACAGGGCAAGGAGCGCCGCACTGTTGGAGGGTCAGTGCTGAGGGAGTGCAGCACTGTCGGAGGGTCAGTGCTGAGGGAGTGGGCACTGTCGGAGGGTCAGTGCTGAGGGAGTGTCGCACTGTCAGAGGGTCACTGCTGAGGGAGTGGGCACTGTCGGAGGGTCAGTGCTGAGGGAGGGCCGCACTGTCAGAGGGTCAGTGCTGAGGGAGTGGGCACTGTCGGAGGGTCAGTGCTGAGGGAGTGCCGCACTGTCGGAGGGTCAGTGCTGAGGGAGCACCGCACTGTCGGAGGGTCAGTGCTGAGGGAGCGCCGCACTGTCGGAGGGTCAGTGCTGAGGGAGTGCCGCACTGTCGGAGGGTCAGGACTGAGGGAGTGCCGCACTGTCGGAGGGTCAGGACTGAGGGAGTGCCGCACTGTCGGAGGGTCAGCGCTGAGGGAGTGCCGCACTGTCAGAGGGTCAGTGCTGAGGGAGCACCGCACTGTCGGAGGGTCAGTGCTGAGGGAGCGCCGCACTGTCGGAGGGTCAGTGCTGAGGGAGTGCCGCACTGTCGGAGGGTCAGTGCTGAGGGAGTGCCGCACTGTCGGAGGGTCAGTGCTGAGGGAGTGCCGCACTGTCAGAGGGTCAGTGCTGAGGGAGTGCCGCACTGTCGGAGGGTCAGTACTGAGGGAGTGGGCACTGTCGGAGGGTCAGTGCTGAGGGAGTGGGCACTGTCAGAGGGTCAGTGCTGAGGGAGTGCCACATTGTCCGAGGATCAGTGCTGAGGGAGTGCCGCACTGTCGGAGGGTCAGTGCTGAGGGAGTGCCGCACTGTCGGAGGGTCAGTGCTGAGGGAGCACCGCACTGTCAGAGGGTCAGTGCTGAGGGAGTGCCGCACTGTCAGAGGGTCGGTGCTGAGGGAGTGCCGCACTGTCGGAGGGTCAGTGCTGAGGGAGTGCCGCACTGTCGGAGGGTCAGTGCTGAGGGAGTGCCGCACTGTCGGAGGGTCAGTGCTGAGGGAGTGCCGCACTGTCGGAGGGTCAGTGCTGAGGGAGTGCCGCACTGTCAGAGGGTCAGTGCTGAGGGAGTGCCGCACTGTCGGA